>NW_025333673.1:0-7684 GCF_019186645.2 Phyllostomus hastatus
GTTTCACTGGGAGTGAGTGTGTAAGATACCAGCCAGCAGTATCCACCTCTTTTCTGGATGCTCGTCAAAACACGAGAAAAACATACACAGAGACAACCAGGTCCCGTGGGGAAATAGGGACGGAATGGCCACTCTCTCTAGTGGGGAGTCCACTGTCTCTATTTCCAAGCAGATTTTTATTGAGAATACAGACTTAGTTTGTGGATTCACAGTCTGGCAGAAAAGATCAAAAGAATTAGGTGACTTACAAAGGTGCAGACAGAACCCCCACTGTGATTCTGGGCAAAGAGATTGGAGTTTTAACATTTGAAAGGAGTAACAGAACACAAAGGGCAGTTTTGGTTTCCTGTCTGTGCCTTCAAATTCTAATCTCATAACATCCTCCAGCAAACAGATCTCACAGGATCTTGCATATTCTATGTCCCAGGCCTGATTACCCCTGTGGTCCACCATTTCTGGTCTGGGCTGCACCGCCCCTGCTATTCCCACAGGCCTGAGTCAACAGAGACAAAGGCAGCCAGGAGACTTGGATCACTCATTTCTAAAAACAAGGACTCAGGCTTTGACAAAGCTGAGGGGGCAGGGGTTGATGTCCATCACCCTTTCATTCCCATAGCCCTGAGCCTCTTCCCTTAGGGCATTCCCACGTGATCGTGTCTGTCTTAGATTCATTCTCTTTCTTAGAGAATTGTTACTCTTCATTGACTGCTGATCATACAAACGGATCCAGGCATTAGAACAGCCAGTGTTCATGCCAGGGAAATAAGTTTTGTCTCCTTTGTGGCTCCTGGTCCGGAGGTCTCTCACTCAGCCTAAGTCACAGGGGTTTACAGCTTCCTGAGACCAGGCAGGGCAGTCCCCAACAAGTGAGTGTTGCCATATTTGTTTCAACATTATCTGGGGGTTTCCATGATTGTGTTTGAAACTAGTGGACTGGGTGGGTAGATTACCCTCCCTAATGTGGGGGACCTGCCCAATTGTCAAAGACTTTCAGGGGACCAGTGTGACCCTCGTGTATGATGGCCTTGGAACTGTAGTGTCCACAAGAGCTTTGTTCTGATTCCAGCTCCCATGGTACACGGGCTCCTCCTGTGTCTCAGGCTTGCCATCCTTGAACTGAAACTGACCTTGAGACCCCTCTGTGACCCTCACACTACCCTTGCTCCTTAAATTCCCTTGAACTTCATTCTCTCAGGATCTGTTATTCCCTCAGAGTCACAGTGCAGAGGCGGGGTGTGTGTCCCCCTCCCAGGAAGTCCAGGCTGAGGCAGGTGTGACCTGGAGGTGGACCTTTTCCTGGTCAGACCCAGGGGTGCATCAGCCCTGCCCCGGTCACACAGGCTGTGTCTCCACCTCCCATTTCACCTCATCCTGCTCCTTCCAGGATAGACCTGAGACCATGACAGGGGACCACAAGCACACTATGGAAATCATTATTGTTTCTCCTAACAGCACAGCCTCTGGTCACAGGTGCTTCCTGTCCATTTCCTGTGATCATGTGTTAACCTCATTCATACAAGTTTGTTGTCTTCCCTTCTTGTGCCCTTTCTGATCAGAAAAACATCAAAAACACCTGTTTACAGCAACTGAACTCTTGTGAAAATGAAAGATGAAATAGGATACTCAATAAGCAACATCTGTTCCATCCACTACACAAAATGTCATCCCCCCTAAAAAATAAGAGAATGTGTACAGATGCAAAAACATGCTTGAGCCTTGGAGACACAAAGCCCAGAGAAACACATCCCTCTCAGAATCTCAACAGTTGTGTGCTTCCACATCTGTGAGAGACAGTGTGGTCAAATATGTTCACTCCACACTGCATAAGGATAAGGTGGACAATGTAATGACTGCACTTACATATCTGATGATTAACTCCCATCATTTCTTGTAGACACAAATAAGTAAAAAGGAAGAGAAGAGAATACAAGAATATAGAAGAAGAAGGTAGTAAATGTAGGTTTCCTTGTAATGACAACTGTTAGGATCGACTCTCATTAGCAACTTCCACACATACCATAGAGCAGTTTTAAATCTACTCATCATGCCATCAACTAAATCCCAAGGACTTCCTTATCCTGCAGCTGGAAGTTTATACCATCAGATCATCAACACCCAAACCTCCCCCTGCCCAACCCATTGTATGCTCACCACAAATATGATCTTCTTAATGTTTTTTTTAAATCCACATACAAGTGAAAACACACAGTATTTTTCCTTCTGCATCTCATTTACTTTGACTACCATCATGCCCTCAAGGTTCATTTACTATTGCCAGTAATGTAGGATTTTCATTTTTTAAATGATCTTATTTATTTATTTTTAGAGAAAGGGTAATGAAGGGAGAAAGAGAAGGATAGAAACGCCAATGTGTGGTTGCCTCTTGTGTGCCCATTATTGGGGACCTGGCCAGCAACCCAGGCATGTGCCCTGACCTGGAATCAAACTGGCAACCCTTGGGTTCACAGGCCATCACTCAATCCACTGATTCACACACGCTGGGGTAGATTTTCTTATTTTTGTGGCAAATAATATTCCATTATGTATACTTCCTTTATCCATGTCTTGGCTGCTGTATATAATGTGAAAATCAGCATGGAACAACAGATACATATTTTATAGTTACATTGTTCCCTTTGGATACCTACTTGGGGGTGGAATTTCTGGGTAATGAGGCAGTTCTGTTTTTAATTTTTTGAGGAACATCCATATTGTTTTTCCTTTGTGCCTGCACCGACTTACATTCCCACTAATAGTGAAGAGGTTTCCACTGGCTGCATATTCTTACCATCCCTTCTAATCTCTTGTTTATGTTCAAACATTTTTCTTCATTAATTTGGATATTTGATGTTGAGTTGTAGTTCTTTTTATACTCTGGATGTTAACGTGTGATCAGATATATGACTTGCAAATATTTCCCTACATGTAGCTTGCCTTTCACTTTGTTGATGATACTCTTTTCACGCACATGTGAGGTTCATTTTAGTGGAACCAAATTTGTCTCTGTTTCTTCTTCTTTACTGTGTTTTTATCTCATATTGAATAAATTATTGATGAATGTAGTTCAATCATATTGTTTCAATACTTTGTTCACAGGATTCTGTACTTTTAGGTCTTATAGTCAGATGTTTAATCCATTTTTGACATTTCTTTTCTGTATGGAACATGATAGGGGTTGTTTCATTCTCTGCACGTGCATATCCAGTGAACCCGGCACCATTTTTGGTGATACTGCCCTTTCCACATCAAGTGTTCAATAAATGGATCAAAAATTGACAAAATCTAACACACTTTCCTGACAAGGAAAACACTCGACACACACACATACACACACACACACACAGAAGGAAACTCCCAGATATAAAAAAAAAGACACCATGTATAAAATCCCACAGATAACATCATTTTCAGTGGTGAAAAATGGAAGCTTTTTCTCTAAGATCAGGAGTAAGACAATGCTATTCATTCTCACTGCTTGCATTTGATATGATACAGGACATCCTAGCAGGAGCACTTTGGCAGAAAATTAAATGCAAGTCATTTAAATCATAATGAAGGGTTAAAATGACCACACATTGCATGAACTTACATTGGACTTCCATTTCATTTCAATAGTTAGATGAAGCTTTTCTTTTGCAGAAGGATTTAATAGTGTGTGGATGAGGGGAACCTCGGCAAGCTAGGTTCCCAGGAGGCCTCTGTAGATGGAAATAAAGAGTCATCCCAGCCTCAATCTTGTTGCTCCAAAGGGAAAGGGGGTGGCGATTCCCTCTAGTGGAGAATGCCCCAAGCCCTTCTCCTACACAGCTTTTATTAGGATTGGGAAGTGCAGGGGGACACAGCACACATGCATAGCTTATCAATCGATGTCCAACAGGCTGTAGACATAAAAACTAACACTATCTATAGATAACAATTAAAGTAACATAATTATTTTCAGGTTGGGGTCTGTGTGACATGCAGATGCCAGATGAGGTAGGGAGCTTCACCCCTTATGCCTTGAACTCAAATATCTAGGGTATACTAAGAGGGCTTATCGCTGAGCAGAACCAGCTTCAAAGAACAAAAATGTACATTTTAGGCCTGATTCCCAATGTACCCTAAGTGTTAGAATTGAGTCATGCCTGCCACCTGCCTTATGACCTGGTTTTCCAGGGAAACTTACTAACCTCTTTCAGAGCTTGCTCTCATGGTGCTACAATCTCCAAAACCACACAGAGTGGTACCCGATGGGTGTAGATTTTGTTTGCACTGTTGCACACAACTCTACTACATTCCTTGGACAACTTGAACTAAAATGCACATCTGAATGAAGTGTGCATGAGTCCATGGATATATATGTGTTCATATGTGGGTGTTGCAAAGCAAACTCCCCTCCTTATATAAATTGAGTTTGTAGCCAAATGTAGGTTCATCTTATCCTTTCCAAGATTCAGAAACATGAGTTGAGCCCAGGACATAGGGGTTTTGTCACTGGGGCTGCTCTGAGAAAGGGCAGCGAGGTGCATGCATGGTTGATGGGTCATTCTCAGCCCATTTGCAGGTCACCTGCAGTCTCCCCTCTGACCCTGAGAGCACTGGGATGTGCAGCAGTGTAATCATACTGCCAATCCATCACATTTCCCACCCAAACTCACCACAAGAAATGCCATGTGAACCACAATTGCAAACATAGCACAACTTTGGTTTCACAACACCACTGCCAGAAAGGGAATCATCATATTTAATGCAAAAAGTGCAGAAGGACTAACTCTCACAAATCATGGAGCACAGGATGGCCACATGGAGGTGCATACATGGCACTGTACTGATCTCAAAATGCCCGGTGTCTGCACATTATATCATGTAGTATTGGGATCCATATGGATCAGGAAGTCACAGGGAGTACAGGAAAGGGGACCATCACCAGTGCTGTCAGCTGTGTGTGTCCCCTGCAGCTATCCAGAGCTTGCCCTGGGTCACAGGAGGTTGTTGTTTCTCCTGGGCTGACTGAGAAGCAAGAAAAGACCCTGTGTCCCTGGCATGTTCCAATGGGATTCACATGCAGGGCTGACACTGTTGTGAACTCACACTTGCTCATACAGTGAGCACAGATGACTTGTCCATTGACCTTGCTCACTTCACAGTCCAGCCTTCACTGTCTCAGTCTCAGAAATGTTAAGACAGAAGACAAATGGGCTGCTGCTCTTGCCCAGGACCACACCTCTGTGTCTCTACAGTCATCCAAGCCCACCCCTCTAGGACAGGAACCACACAGAAAGAGGCCATGCATGAGCACACAGAACAGGATGCTCTCTGCTGGATGGGGTCTCACCACCTTGCCTCATCCACAGCTCAGGGCACTTCTGAGGGCTTTGTGCCCTGTGGGTCCTGGTTCTGATTGGTGCTATCCCCAGGAAGATTAAATATGGGACCCACAGCTCAGATCTCACTGATTCTCCTGCACAGACTCACTCCCCTGCTTCAGAGTCCTGAGCACCCATAGGGGTCAAGACCATGGGAGTGAATGCAAATCTCACCTAACACCACCCTTGCTGGGTTGAAAATCTTGGCACAGGACCAGGGTTTTGACACTTGTGCACCCCATGGACACACTGTGGTCCACTCTCTTGCTTCTGACCATCCTTTCCTTTAGTGTTCCTGTCAGGGACAGTCTCAGGGGTGAAAATATGCCTACCTTCATCTTCAAGTGGCTTCACTTCCTCTTGTCCTTTCTCTGCAGAGTTTCTGTCTCATGTCACCATGCATAAGCCTGGCCCTGGGCTGAGAAGAATCTCCCAGATCCTCATGCTGACCTGCTCCTTCTCTGGCTTCTCACTGAGAACTACTGGTACAGATGTCAGGTGGATCTGTCAGCCCTCTGGGAACACACTGGGGTGGCTCAGAGATGCTAGGTGGGATGATGATAAGTACTGTAACCCATCTCTGAAGTTCAGGCTCACAGTCTCCATGGACAGCTGAAAAAACCACGTGGTTCTCATAATGACCAGCATGGGCTCTGCAGACACAGCCACATGCTACTGTGCATGGATGGCACAGAGACACATCCCAGGGGCTCTTTAACAAGAACCTGGATGGGTGTCAACTGGGTCCCACATCTGCAGGACAGGAAAACATGAGGGGATGGTGTTTCCTGCCAGGCTCTGAGGGTTCCCTCTGGTCTCCCACAGGCTCCAAGCCTGATCTTGCTTTCATTTCTCTCCTTAGAAGACCCACACCTCCACTGGTGGTGCAGACAGGCAGATGCTGAATTCTATTTCCTAAACATTCAATGTGACAAGGTCAGTTACATAGGACAGAAGCATTACCCACAGGATTCATTGTTCCATGGGCCTCTCTCCCTCCAAAACACAGAATACAAATAAACACCAAGTTCACCTTTGTTAAAAGATGGAATTGCATGTTAGAGAAACATTAGCTGATAAGAAAACTTGACTCTCCATCCACATGCTCTGACCAGAGCAATAAGCTTGTAAAGACAGTTGAAATGTAGCTGGTCTGAAAATACAAAAACAGGAGTAGAGGAGGTGGGAGGAGACAAGGAATGGTGAACTCCCTCCCACAACTACAGAAACTGAGAAGACCTAGGACCACTGAGGCATGGAGCTCCCCCTGCCTGGGATTGTGGACTTTCAGCCCATGTAGGGGTCCCCAATCCACAGCAACAGAGATGGAAA
The DNA here is from genome assembly GCF_019186645.2 of Phyllostomus hastatus. Lineage (NCBI taxonomy): Eukaryota > Metazoa > Chordata > Mammalia > Chiroptera > Phyllostomidae > Phyllostomus > Phyllostomus hastatus. The sequence goes on from NW_025333673.1 coordinate 6,678, forward strand.
TGGGAGTCCATGTAGTACCTGGTGATGGGAATTTGTGGGGATCCTGTTCACCTGGGCAACTCAGAATGCAGCATCCCAGGGATGGAGCACCCCCATTGTTACAGCACCAGGATCTGTGACTGCTGGAGAGGCCTCACAGCAGCTCAAGGCTGAAGGAGTGGCATACCTGATTCAACCAGCAGTGACTTTCTGGGGCTCTTTACTCTATTGAAAGACTGTGGGCAGAGAACCACAGGGAATCTTGAGTGTGTTGCTTGAGAAAGAATATAGGTGTTGCCCACCTTGGCTTCATTTGACAGCACTCCATCCCCACCTACTGAATTCCTAGGTCTGCCATGTCCTAGTCCTATACTTTCAAGGCAAACAGGTATGGCGTGGGTTGGATATTTGGTCTCACTGCTGTAGATAGACCTCACAGGAGTGAGGGGAACATTTTTCCCTATGGAGCCTGAGAGAGGTTGGGGATATTGGAGTGCCAAGTGGCCCTGATTCTTCTGTGATCTCTTTTGGTTTCATTAGGTGTTGTGAATGTGCCAGCAATACACACAGATTTGGGTTTTTGAATTGTGTCTCCCAGGTGGACTTCCATCCTGGAGTTAGGTGGGCATGTTCTGGGCTGTGTAGCTGCACTATGAGGAAGCAGACCTAAGGTCTCCAGAGAGTTTAGCTTCTGCAGCTGTGGGGAAGAGAGGAAGTGTTGCTGGCAACAGAGGGGGCAGAACAGGGACTGTGTGGGTTCAGGATAGTGATCCTGGGCCCAACACAGACTTTAATGTCAGGTGTCTGTGACAGTTGTAGGTGAACCTGATTCATCCCAGATGATCCAGGATCACGTCACAGATGATGCACAATGATACACAAGCTTCTTCATTAAACTGTTGACTGAGTCCACAGGTGTATTTAGCCCAGGAGAGTAGGTAACAGTAGATATAAACACCCATTCATGTGCTCATTAGAGCAAAGGGGTCTGACAACATCACTGAGCATGTCCCACTCTCCTCTGGATT
>NW_025333674.1:0-8693 GCF_019186645.2 Phyllostomus hastatus
TAGCTATATTTTGTCATAAAATATACTTCTAAAGAACATTAAGTATTTCTTGACAAAGCTATTCAGTGCTGGTACCTAAAGTGTCTTAAAAGAGCTTACCTCCTGTTAAGTACAGTGTCTACTTTTACTTCTGTGACCAAACCTGGCCTCCTTGCTCCAATCAGCACTGTTCACATTTGGCTATGTACCTCTGCTTCCAAAGAGATCAGCTTAACCTGGGCTTATGACACAACAGCCTCACCCTTTTGACAATTGTTTTGATGTTGAAATGCTTTGTAGAGTCAAAAAGGAAGGGTTTTACGGGGTTTTCCTGTAAAGATATCAGCATAAAATGAAAAAAAAAAGGATGCTCATGGGACTATTTTGCCTGAGGAAGGAAGTTAACAGCAAATGCAGATCTTGTTTTTTGCAATTTTCAATAGTACTAGTGGTATGCTGGTAAAAAAAAAAAAAACAACTTAAAACATTTGCTTATTTATCTAGAGAAATTGTGCTAGAAAGTCACATGAGATCTCTTCATTTGTAACTCATCTCAAGTAGTAGAGAAACATTCCCTTTGAGGGCAGGAGTGAGCTCTTCCTTGGCTGAGGAGAATATCTTAGATTCAAGGTCAGCATATTCTCACAAATAGTGACTTCATTAAACTCATTATTCTTATTCTTCATAACATAATAGAAAACATACTTAATTCTTCTTTAGAGTTTACATGTTCAAGTTCAAAGAATTTCCATGCCATAAGTAAATTTTTAGGTGAAAATTAGTTTATCCAAAGGTCAGGTTTCCTGAGGTTAAAATGTAGACACTGTTACAAAGTGAAGGAAACCAGTTTAGCAAAAGCATATACATCATTTGAGGAATAATTTATGAAAGAAGCTTTTCAGGAGAATTCTGTCTAGTGTGAGTAGAAGCTGAATGCTTATAAACATGTGGCTGGAAGTTTCCATGGATGATCCACATGACTGAAGCTAGGATCACAGTAGGGATGGTCTCAGGACTTTGCTCAGTACTCGGTACCAGGTGTCTGTTTTTCCCTGTCTTCCCCCATTACTTCATAATCACTTCCCTTCTCATTGCTCCTACCTAGAAAGTCCATTTAGTCTTTCTGGAATTTTAATACTTTATATAAGCTTTTCCCTACCCAGATATGCCATTTCTCCCTCCCTCTTCATTAAAGCTGCTTGGTCCCTTTCTTCTGCTTAAAGTTCACTTTTTGCATGAAGTGTTTCTTAACCATTCTCACCTGCTCTACTCAATACTCAGAATGTAGTGTACCCACACAGCCTTCAAGTGTAAAACCTCTATGTAACTGCATTTATTACTCATGTCTTTCTGTATCTTTGTCCCTTGAAGGCCACATGGTCCTCCTCTCCCCAGCCACCAGGGAGGGACTTTGTGTTGCTTCATGTTTACCTTCCCCTAATGTGTACTGCAGAGCTGTACACTAAAGACACCAAATAAATATTGTTGAGCCCCTAAGAGCAATAGTTCACTCATTGAATCAAAAGAGTACCCTAGCTTGAATGATTTAAATAAAGCTAACATCCAAAGCACTGTTTTCCTTTGTGACTGACTTAGGAAAAGAGGACATACTGGAAAATGAGAAAAGAAAGCCAGGGCCACAGATGAGGTGGCCGGGAGTAAAATCATGACAATAAGTTAAAACATTGGGAAAATGCAATGTCAACTTTTGTACCTCCTGAAGAGTAATAATTTTTTAAAGCTGGTATAAAATTTCAGTGTTGTAGACATAGTGTTAAGAGAGAGCAATATTATAAAAATGGAACAACCTTATGACCCAGTGATTCCACTTCTGGGAATTTATACAAAGAAACTCAAAAAATAAATTCAGAAGAATATATGCACCCCTATGTTCATTGCAGCATTATTTGCAATGGCCAAGACCTAGAAATAGCTCAAGGGCCCATCAATAGACAAGCAGATAAAAGAAAATTGGGATACATATATGCAATGTGATAGATTTGTCTGGTTTTGCTGCTTTTCTGGGCCTGAAGCTGAAACACAACTGAAGATGATGTTATCCCTAGGGGTTAATGTATAAAGGAGTGGTTGTGCAAGGGCCTTCATGGGAGTTACATGAGGACACTCTTTGGACCCTGCTCCTCCTCTACAAGGGTCTAAAAACATGAGTAGTGACCTGCCAGAGGAAGAAAGGTCAGGAGAGAGTCTTAACTGCATGACCAGTGATATACTAGGGGTGGAAAGGTTACCCTGGGGACAAGGTCCTTGTTTACCCGGTTTTGCCCATTGCCTGGCACTTAGAGCTTTCTGCCTGGTAACCTTGTATACTTGGACCATCATCCTTACTCTGCTCATGTATGTCTAACTGCCTACCATAAAACTAATACAAAGTAATATTGAATATAAGAAAAAAGGAATGATATCAGAAATATTAAATCATAAATGAAATAATGGAAATGTTTTGAGGTGATTTTAATTTCAAATTAGTGATTAAACAAGTGAATAATGTTGACATATTTTTAAGGTATGCTTAGATTTTTTTTCCTGTGTTCATAAAAAATATATCTATAAGAAATAGCGTCATCATATGATTGTTGTTTTTTTTTTAAATATTCATGATATGATTTTATTATCCAACCGGGAAGACAGAAACCACTTTGAATATTTAGAACAGATGACACTTAATACAGGGAACTGGTTACACAGAAGATAAGAAGGAAAGGGACCAGTGGGGATTAACAACCTTAGCTACTCTCACCCCCAGGCTGAAGGGACATGGGAAGCCATGGTGCTAGCAGACCCCAGGGGTAGAGCCATCCAAAGAACACTGGGGCCATTGGGGCCTGTCAGTGGGAACTGAAGCCATGAGATGAAAGTGGCATCTGTCCAACCTGTACTAAAAATGGAGTGGGTGGAGCAGAGAAATAGCCTGGCTTCTTCCCTTCTCTTGCCCTCCAGCTTTCTGCCAGTGCCCCTCATTGTCCAAACACATTCATATGCCATCTGAGAGACCTAGCTACTGTCTCCATATCTGTGACACAGAGCTGAGCAGCAAATGGTGGGCATTCACTGACCTGGGTGTAAAACAGGCCTCAAATTGACATGCAGGGTTTCTAGTATAAATAATCTCTCTAAATTCATAACTACTTATTTGTACTACTTATCCACTCTACCCCTTATTTCTCAAAGGACTAGTGGCAGAATCATCAATTAATATTTTTCTATGTTTATATGGTATCACACAGACATACCTTAAAATTGTAACAGTAAAAAAACATAAATAGAAATGCAGTCATTTATAGATAAAGCACAATGGCCTTGAAAGTAATTCTTCTTTGCATAAAGGAAGTTTTGGCAGGTTAAGTATATGCAGTTACTTCCATTTGAAAATATATCTTTCTATTTTCTTATCCTCTTATAGCGTCCATACAGAATGTTTAGAATGTTTCCTTTCTCATCCTGACTAGGTGGCTCAGTTGGTTGGAGCATCAATCCATACACCAAAATGTTGTGGGTTCAATCCCTGGTCAGGACGTATACCTAGGCTGCAAGTTCGATCCCCATTTGGGGCTCACACAGAGGGCAACCAATCAATGTCTCTCTCTCTCTCTCTCTTTCCCTCTCTAGTCTCCCCCTCTAGCTCTCTCTAAAATCAGTAAATATATACTCTAGTGAGGATTAAAAAAATAATAATGTTTCCTTTCTCTGAGTTTGTTGGGGCGGGGGAGGAGTGTTGTTGGTGGTAGTGGAGGTAATGCAACTAGCTTCTAAAAGCAAGGGAAATGTGAAATTCTAGGAAGATATGAGCAATTTCATATGTGTGCCTCTGTTGAGGATAACATTTATTTTTATTCTGCTTTCATTAAACATCAATAATATATGAAGTCCAGAAAAGAAAACCTTCTGAATAAGTATGTTTCCATCTTACACTAGAGAGAAGAGAGCCTAGCATGTGTGAGACTTGAGACTTCACATAAGAGAGGGAGCATCTGTAATATGGACATACAAAGGTCTTTTTATGCCTTTAACTGCTCTGTACAGATTACCAGAAAAAGTCACATTTCCAAATGAGGATGTGATGTTGAGCAGGAAAGACTCCCTAAGTACCACAGAAGTTGATTGCCAATGTACAGAGAATGATATATTTGTCAAAAAAAAAAAAACTTGGTGAATGGGATATCTGAACTTTTCCTACCTGTTTTCCTCTAGGATTTTTATGGTGTCACGCCTTACATTTAAATCTTTTATCCATCTTGAGTTTGTTTGGGTGTATGGTGTTTGTTGATGGTATAGTTTCATTTTTTTGTATACATTTGTCCAAATCTCCAAAAACCATTTATTGAAGAGGCTATTTTTATTCCATTTTATGTTCCTTCTCCCTTTATCAAATATTAATTGACTATAGAGACATGGGTTTATTTCTGGGTTCTCTATTCTGTTCCATTGGTCTGTCTGTCTGTTCTTATGCCAGTACCAGACTGTTTTGATTACAGTGGCTTTGTAATATAGTTTGATATCAGGTATTGTGATCCCTTCAGCTTTGTTCTTCTTTCTCAGAATTGCTGAGGTTATTCAGGGTTCCATATAAACTTTTGAAATATTTGTTCTCTGTGAAATATGTCACTGGTATTTTGATAGGGATTACAATGAGTCTACAGATTGCTTTGGGTAGCACAGACATTTTAATGATGTGAATTCTTCTAATTCATGAACACAGTACATGCTCCTATTTGTTTGTGAATTCCTTAATTTCTTTCTTCAGTGTTGTGTAGCCTAAAGGTTTGGGACCAGAGAAGATCTGGCATAGCTCCTACATCTGAGAGCATAAGCAATTTCCAGGAGAGGGTTGAAAGGACTATCAAATAGCAGAGACAGCTCAGCTGACCTAAGACGCATGATTTTGTAGTGGGTCAAATTCACCATTCTTTCACAGAATAAAATAAATTATCCTCATAAAGCCTCCACTCATAATCATTTAAAGGAATTTATCAGTTTCAGTTTAAATCATTCAGTTAGCTATTTATCTACTTTGACTCAAATTTTTAAAAATATTTCAATCCTTTAATAGTTTTAGTGTTAAACTGTTGGTGCAATGCTTCATAACACTGAACTACAAAACCAGTCCCATTTAGATTTTCATTCTGTAAAAAAGTGAAGTGAATGTGTATTTAATTTTCTAATATAGAGGCACTCAACATAAATTATGTTTTTTTCTTTCAAAAGTTAAATTTTATTTGGGATCAGGCAATAGGAGGATGCCTGTAAATAAAGGATAAAGAATAATGTGCTAACATGGACATAGAGTTAAAACAAATCAGTGAAAAAGAAATTAGATGTTAAATAAGAGAATTCTGTTGACCTCTCATAGCCTCGCAGTTTGAGAAACACTTTGGTGGGAGGATGGGTGAGTAAAAGTGAAAGGATTAAGTACAAATTGGTAGTTACAGAATAGTCATGGAGATGTAAAGTACAGTTTAGGGAATATAGTCAATAATATTCTAATAACTGTGTATGGTATCAGATTGGTGTAAGATTTATCAGGATGATCACTTGGTTATGTAATGGTTGGGGTATATACCTGAAACTAATATAATAATGTATGTCAACTGTAATTGAAAAATAAAAATGGTTTTAAAAATGGGGAAGAAAAGAAACACTTCAGTAGACCATCTCTGCTAACTGATTGATTTGAATGTCACAGGAGTGACATTCAATTATTTGTAGAATCAATGACTCATCCCTTAGCTGTAGAAAGAAATAAAATTGGTTGGGTATAAACTCTTCACAAAGCTATGCCAGTTATTACAATGGGACATGACTGGAAAATCATTTTCTTTCCAGCAAATGATGGAATTATGCCCAGCCAGCTTAGTCTTCATGGATATCAAGCAATGTAATTTGATCTTATTATTTTAGCTAATCAATGACAAGAACTAATGACTGCCACATCACTAATTGACTAATATTTATTAAAAACAAAATCATAACAGACAGGAAAATAGCTAACTCAGTCATGTTGAATGTTATATACATCCAACCTACATCTTAATTCCCTTGTCATTTAATAAGTGAACTGACACTTTGTCAAAACACCAGTGAAGTCCTTTCCTTTAAAATCTTTTTTGCAAAAAGCCTTTGTAAAAATGACAAAAATTGTTATTAGAAGAAGCTCACAATTTTTATTCTTTATCAAACCTTTTACTAACAGCAATGTACTTAGGTCAAAATTTCTTGTAGGGAAGTGAGGAGCTAATGAATAATAATTTGCCCATTTTGTAAAAAGGAATGTATTATAAAATACTCCTAATTTCTTGAGTCAACCCAATTAACTAAATCTGTTGTTTGACAAATGACCCAAGGGGATGTTAAAAATACAGATAAGTATCAAATTAAATATAAGCTATCATTTTATAGTAAATGTCAAGTATTCCCTTTCAAAGGATATCCACAGAAAATGGAAGATACATCACCAAAAGCCCACATTCACTAAAAATATATCTTTTCAGAATAAAAGTCATAATTATTAATATGTTTATATTAAAACAGGCCTATTTTCATGCAGAAATGATATATACATCCTATAAAAACTGTGAACCTTTATATGTGAGTATTAAACAATGACTTGAATATAATTCTGACAATTTCAAGGAGGGTTTGGTATTATTCCTATGCCTGGGTCCTCTGAAAATTGTGGTTGTACTTAATTTTTTTATATGAAATGAACATCATTTCATATCATTGCTTAAATACCTCCATGGTTTCCTCTTACCTATCAGACAAAGACTGAAATATTTAGCTTTAGATTCTTCATAGCCTGTCCACAACTTACATACCTAACATAGACTCATGCCATTGCCCTCCACAGAGACTGTTGGTTGTTCTCCACATCTATTCTCCTTTTCCCTATTAATAATAAAACTTTGACTTTTAGCTGGCACATGGTTCTAGCTGGCACCTCCGAGCAGCCTTCAGTCATAGCAATTAAACCTGTATCTTCACTAATACATTTTTGTCACATTTTTAAAACAGACAAAGAAGATAGAGGGAAAATCCCTGGGCTTTTAACCCAAAACTTACTTATAGTGTCTTTATTATATTGCCCTGTGATCAGATCATGATCTCCTTTCTTTCCCACCAAAACCCAAGAAGCCATTAGAATTTTTCTCACTATGATGATACATGGAAAGTGTTTCAAATCAAATAATAAAATGATTTATGAGTGTGAGGCAGATGCAAGTTAGTACACCTCAAGTCCATGCACAACACTAAAGTAATAAAAACAACAGACTAGCTAGAATTTTGGCCTATAATCAATGGAGACTAAAATCAGATTCATGACAGACATAAAGATTGCAAGTTCTCAGCAACTAAAATATCCACTAGTATAGACGAGTATTACTAAAAGACAAAAGACAGTGGGCATAATTATGACAACTAAAGAATTTGCCACTCCTGGAGAAGAGTTCAAGTATACCATAGCACTGTGGCATTACTCTCTAGCTTTATCTGCATTTTTAATTATTGTATATTTGTTTATAGTTAAGTTAAACATTTAGCAAACTTTCTATAGTTCTTAACCAATCTTTTATATTTGTGAAATCCAGAGTTGAAAGACACCCCCCTCCCACTGCCCAGTTAGGCACCATTACAAAAATGTACCTGGGCATTTATTTTCAATGTTAGGATGAACTAGAAATATTAAAAACCTTCCAAGCACCAATATGTGCCCAAAATATTTTATAAACATTATTTTAAAGTCATATATGAATTTGCAAGCAACTAAGGAAATTTCTCTGAGGCAGGAATGTGAAGCAGGAGCATGATACTGAAGAGGTAGGAAAGCCTTGAGGCCTTGCAGTCCTGAAGAAGAGAAGGATTGCTGCATTATCAGATTAGTGGTCATGCATAGAGACCAGAGGCAAGGCCTTGAATGCATATGTTCTGGGAGGTCAAGTGGGAGGCCCATGATATATAGAGAGAACCAAGAAGTTCTATATCCTCCACAAAAGAGTGAAGCAGAAATAAAAATAAATAAATAAAAAAAGGCACAAACAAAATCCACCCATGGGGACTGGGACTAGTCAGTTGGTTTGGAGAAAGAAGAAACATACCTGCCCTAATAATTTGTAGCCAAAGGCCAGATTTATGGGGTTGGGTCTTGATATTATACTATTTGTCTTCTGCAACCTGAATTCAATAATTATAACAAAGTGTACCTGAGTCTGCAGCATCTACATATGCCTGGTAGAAGCAAAGGCAAATCCTTTCTGGAAGGATGCTTCCTCAATGCAGACCTCAAAGTATTCCCAGGTATAACATGGCAATAGATGTAACTCATAGTAAAAAAAAAACAAATTCTAAAACATGACAGGCAATAGCACCATGACTAACAATGAGCAAAAAAAAAAAAAGAAAGAAAGAGCCTTAGCAGTAAAAACATCTTTAGATTTCAGATATTGAAATTATTGATCAAAATACATAAAATAAGCATATTTAATAGGCTTAAGACATATAATAAATAACTGAAACCATGAATAAGGAAAAAGATTATTTCTTCAAAAACAGTCATGTTTGAAAAAAATCAATAGAACTGTTCAAAGTGAAATATAAAATTATTGAAATTGTAAAAGTTGACTGACATTTATAGCAAATCAGACACTGCAAAGGAAAATCACAAACTGGACAATAGATCCTAAAAATTTTCCCAGAATGCA
>NW_025333675.1:0-15117 GCF_019186645.2 Phyllostomus hastatus
CAGAAAACAAACTTCATCTGTATAGCATCTAGCGTTCACCGCACAAAATATAAGGTCTCCTCCTGGCTGGCGTAGCTCAGTGGATTGAGCGCAGACTGCGAACCAAAGCATCGCAGATTCAATTACCAGTCAGGGCACATGCCTGGGTTGCAGGCCACGGCCACCAGCAACCGCATATTGATGTTACTCTCTCTCTTTCTCCCTCCTTTCCCTCTCTAAAAATAAATTTAAAATCTTAAAAAAAAAGTATAAGGTCTCTTTTCCACCTCATTAACCCCCTTTTTCCTTTGTTGTCTTTGGTTTCCTGCATCCCACCCTGAATCTGTCATTTCCAGCACACAGAGGAGTTCTTTCTAAGACATACAAATAAAACACTGATTCCTGGCTGATGTGGTCAGTGGACTGAGTGCTTGCCTGTTGGGAGCTGCCCTGCCTGGTTTCAGAAGCAGTAACCCCCCATGGCTGAGGCTCAGTGAGTGACCTTGAGGCCATAAGCTACTAAAAAGACAAAGGTTATCTCCCTGGCAGGGGCGCTGCCTCTGCCCCTTTTATTTCACCTTGCCTGGCCCCCAATGCTTGATCAGTTAGACAATGACCAGGAAGACTCCTCAAGGGACAGATGACCTAAGACAGGCATAATCATGGGGGGGCCTCAGGGAAGGACTTGGGGGACTATAGCAGAAGGGGGTGGTGGACCCTCGCCCCTCTCCTTTGACATAGCCTGAGTCCTCATTCTGTCTGCAAGAAGTCTCCTAATTCCTTGGCTGCCATACTTGCCCTGCCTGACTTAAGACTGAAACAATGCTAGAGGTGGGTGAGGCCCTGTGCTGGGAAGGGTGGGTTCCCTGGGGTGATCAGGCCTAAGAAAGAATATGTAAAATCCTGTGAAACCTGCTCTGCTAAGAATGCTGTCAATTAAATGATAAAGATCTGAGCGGAAAATGAGTGTGTTTCCCAAAGTTTTGTAGCCCTTTAGCTAACAGACCCTGACTCAGAATAAGCCTTTGTAGTTCTTTGTATGCTATCTATTGTTTGATCCTCACTGCCTGACTATGATTAATGAGCTTTACCTGTATTCCTGTGCAAAATGAACCCAATAAAAGCCCACTGAGGGAAAGGTTCTTGGCCTTTCTCGATAGATCTGCCACCTTTCCTCCCCAAGCACATCATGTCTTGGGAGACTTACTCTTGTCCGTGGTGGCTGGGGGGGCCCTATGGGTACAGCCCCCACCCCCAACTGCCTATGAACCCAAGCCTTGCTGGTGTTTCCCTCCCCCTCTCGGTCCCTTCCACTTTCTCTAAAAATAAATGCATATAATCTTTAAAAAAAAATTCTGAACCCATGCAGGCAATAAATGATCAAAGTAACCACATAAAAGTTTAAGAGAAATCTGTTTCTGTATCACACAGAGACAACATGTGGATGGAAGTTGGGAACATTGGTGCCATGATACTTAAAAGTCAGCCAGTCAGGCCCTGGCTGGGTAGGTCCGTTGGCTACAGCGTCACTCCTATCCACTAAAGTTGCAGGTGTGATCCAGGCAGGGTATAAAAACCACACCAAAGTTGACCAAAGAACGCCTAAATGAGTGAACAAAGGCAAACTATGTTTCTCAATGTCTCTCTTCATATCTCTCTTCAAACTTAATAAGTCATAAAATAAAAAAATCTAAATATTTCTTAGAAAAGCAAGTGACTTCTTTAAAAACAAAACAGTAAAAATGAAGCATATGTCCTCTGGCCTCGTCCCAGTAGGCCTCTTATGACCAGGCCCATCTGCTTCCACCTGTACTGCACTGCTTCTCACGGGATCAGACAGGATGGACAGAAGGTCTGAGGGCGCTGTCACAGAGAATGTAGTAGGGCCACATTTTGGGGGGTCCTTGCATAACTTCCCCACCACTGTGCTGTGAACCCCAGCCTATCATGTTCTGCCCTTGGATCACTTCCCTGTGTAAGTTGGGTGTGTGGGCCAAGTTACAGGCCAGAAGGCAGGTGTGTGCCTATGTGCACATCCTGTCTGGGCAGAGAATCCAGCAAAGCAGTGGGAACAGGCAGATGTGTAAGAGATGCCCAGGGGCTCTAAGGAGAAATAATCTAGAGACTCTGAGATAAACGGGATGCCTTTAGGAGAGGAGGTGAGGCCAGCCAGCTTTCCCCTTCCTCATGCTTTATCCCTTACTCCCCAGTGACTGACTGTCAATGAGGTGATTATGTAAATTGGCTCACGATTACATGAGGTGGAGGTAAAAGGTAAACTTAGAAATAAACAAGTTTGCCAATACACTTGATAAGCATTTGATATCTAAAATGTGTAAAGAATGTAAAAAGTACAAAACCAAAACAACAAGCAATCCAATTTTGAAAATGAACAAGGAGACTGAATAGACATTTCTCCAAAGAGGACATACATGGTTAACAGATATATGAAAAGGTGCTCCATATCACTACTCTTCAGAGAAATGCAAATCAAAACCTGTTATATTAAAAGTCACTCCCCAGGTGTTTTGAAGTTTTCTGAATTCTATTTAATTGATTATGCTATTACAGTAGTCTTGATGTTTACCCCTTTGTCTCCCTCCACCCAGCACTCCCTGCTCCCTTTGGCAGTCCCCCACTCCAACTTTAACTTTAATTCTCACACTTAATTTTAAAGAAATCATTCATCAAAAAACTTCTTGATTCATGAAGAAACTCTAAGGCCAAGTCCATGCTGTTGCTGGTAAAGTGTGTAGGCCATAAAGTTCAGAGGCACTCTCTTTTACAGTCAGATAAATGTCAAGTATAAATTTATACAACAACTTGTGAAACCATTTTTTGTAAAACCTAATTCCTTACCATTGAGTCAGTAAATCTCCTAAGCATATACCCAATTTTAAAAAGTAGTGCATTTGGCAGACACAAGTACCTGAATGTGCATAGGAACATCATTTGCTATAAACAGGTTATCCCAAAATTCTATTCACACAAAAATGGACAAAGAGATTATGGTATATTAATGAAAGGGAATACGACAGCAGTGAGGATTTTGAACTAAAACCCTACACAATAATCATGAATACATGATATAATGTGTAAAAATGGAGACCAGACACAAGTAAATATATACATAATTATTATAAATATTTCAAAAACAGGTACAATTACTCTCTAGTCAGACATTGGTCACTATTTCAAAATATATGTTGCTTAGAGTAGACAGAGGAGATGTTGGGATGCTGTTGATATTGTACTCTTTGATGAGTGCTGATTACACAGACCTATGTACATTGGAAAATTCACTGATTTACACAACTTTTTCTTTTTTTATCTCAAATTTACTTTTATACTTATCCTAATTCTAACTTTAATGCACAATCTAATTGTAACTCTAACTCTCACCTTCAACCTAATGTTCATCCTCAAACTCACCCCAACCTAAGTTGAAATCTAATACAAATTCTAATACTAAATTTGAAGCTTAACTGTAAACCTAATATTAACCAAAATTCACAACTTTATCTTATCATGCAAACTCACAATCCCTCCACACTCAGCCTCACTCACAGCCTAACTTTACCCTAAACCTAACCCTAATGCTAAACCTACAGGTAACACTAATCATGACACTTAAGTTCAAACCCAACCTCACACTCTAATGCTCACCACTAGCACAAACTGAAACTCTTACCCTAACTATGATTCCAAACCTAAACCTGAACGGACCTGAAACGAAATGTTACACATTTAACCCTAACTGTAACCCTCATTCTTACCCTTACCCTCAGGCTCACCTTTCATTAACCAAACCCTCCTCCTCACCCTCAAGCTTCACCCTCACCCTGCCTTACACAGACCATCACACGGTTCCTATCTCTACCCCTACTTCTTGTGTGAGCTCTAAGACTGATCTTAAATGTAACCTAAACTTACACTGACACTTTACCTTACCATATACCTAAACTTATTTTAAACCCATCTGTAATTTAAATTATAGCCCAAGTCCTAAAACTAAACTTAACTCCAAACCTAACCATAAAACCCAACACTTACTGTATCTTTCCTATAATATAAATGCTAACCTTAGCCCTGGCTGGCATAGCTCAGTGGATTGAGCGCGGGCTGCGAACCAAAGTGTCCCAGGTTTGATTCCCAGCCAGGGTACATGCCTGGGTTGCAGGCCATGACCCCCAGCAACTGCACATTGATGTTTCTCTCTATCTCCCTCCCTTCCCTCTCTAAAAATAAATAAATAAAATCTTTTTTAAAAAGGCTAACCTTAATCAAAACTCTAATCCTAACCTTAACTTTTGCTTTCCCTAAACACTAACTAATTCTAAACCTGACATTAAACCAATTTATAACTTTAACCCTAAATATTACATTCTTCCTCATCCAAATCCTGGCCCTCAATATCAATCAAAGTCTCACAATATTTCTCACACTAAAATAAAACCTACAACTAACCCTAACAGTAACTCTAACCTAAAATGTAAATGTAACTCCAACCTAAACCCTAACCCTACTTACATACCTAAACTTCACCCTGACTCTAAACCTAATCTAAACAAAACCCTCACCCTCCACCTCACCAACACATTGCTTCACCAAAAGCCTTACCCAATGCCTCACCCTCAAATCTAACATAAGCCTAAGTCTAACTATAACACAAAACTTCATTTTAAATATTACCCTCATACTCACCCAAGTACTTACCATAACTCTAATTCTTATTTTTAGCCAGAACTCTAACCATAACTTCAAAAGTAACTTTAAACCAAATCTATCCCTAACTCTAACCCTGAATTTATCTTTCACCTGAAACTCACTCTACGCCTAGCACGTCTATTATTTCTAGCATACACCCAAACGCCAAAGCTAGACCTGATTTGAATGAAGCATAAGCCAAACCCTATTACTAACCCTAAGCTCACCCTCATTATAACACTGACCCTAATATGAACCCCACATTTTAGTACCTTCCATACCTCTAACCCAATCTTTAATCTTACTCCTAACCCCAGACCTAACTCTCACTTTCACCTTAACCTTCACACCACACTAACCTACACTAATACAATCCTCTCCCCGCAGCCTTAACCAAAACCTTACACTATCCCTAACCCTAACCTTAACCCTTACAACAAGTCAAACCCTGAATCTAAACCTAAACATCACACTCACACTCAACCTGACCCTAATCTTAACCCTAACTCAAACTCAACACTAACTTTAAACCTAAACTTAATTTAAACCCTAATGCTTACACTAACTTCAACCCAAACTTTAACCATAAACCTAAACCAAACACAAATTCTAAACTAAATTTAATCCTAACTTTCACTTTCACCCTCACTTTTCCTCTAAGCCGAACTCTAAATTTATACTTACCCTAAACCAAACCCTAACCCGAACCCTCACTTTGACCTTTACCCTACTTCTAGCCCTAACAATAAAGCTCATGTTTACTCTGTCTCACCCTCACCCATAAGCTAACCCTAAACCAAACACTAACCCTCTCCAATACCCTTACCCTTATCATCTCCCTAAGCCTCACACTAAGCCTATCCCTAACACTACTTCCAATTCTCACCCTTACTCTAAACACCAACTTAAATTATCTGATAATCTACCCTAACACCCTAACTCTAACCTTAAAACTATCCCTAAGTGTAATCATATGCCTTATCCTAAATCTAAACCTAACATAAATTTAACCCCATCCCTTAGTCTAACTCTAACCAAACCATATCTATAATTCTACCTTTAGTTCTGAAGACTATTTTATCCCTAAATCCTAAAGCTAACCCTCACTCAAACACTGCACCTAATTCTAATCCTAAACTGAACCTTAACTTAGACAATAGCCCCAATCCTATTACTCACTCTCATACTAACACTAATTTTATCCCTAAAACTCACCCTTACACTCATCTTCATTTGAAGGCTTCCTTAACTCTGACACTACACCTAACTCTCGCCTAACCCTAAGCATAATTCAAAACATAAGCCTAAAGAAAGACTATACTCACTCAACTTCAAACACTAACTTTAAAAGTACCCCTAACCTAAAATCTTTCCATAAACCATCCCTAAATGTAACCCTAACCTAGGGTGTGGGTTTGAGCCCTGGTTGGCAGCGTGGGTTGGGGTGTATACAAACACCAACTGACCAGTGTTTCTCACATTTTTGTCTCTAGAGAAATCAATGAAAATGTCTTTGCATGATGGTTATAAAAATTATTTTGAAAAAATGTCACTTTCCTCTTATTTACTTGAGTTTTATTACCATACTTCTCTACATTTGTTTCCATCTCTCTCTGTCTCCCTCTCTCTGTCTCTTGCTCTCCCCCTGTCTCAATTCTCTGTCTTCATTTCTCACCCTTTTATATCTTATTAGGAAGTTCAGGTACTACAGGCTTATATAGTTTTCCACATGTAATAAGTCTGAATCCCCTTCCCTCCTTTGAATGAAAAACAGAAGTCAAACAACCTGATTATAGAAATAGGAAGAGAGAAGCACAGAGATTTCAATTGGCTGCTCATGGTCATATAGGCCAGAACTGAGAACCCTCCAAAGTCTGGGTGACCGATGTCCACGTTAAGCCCTGAAATTTGATCTTTCCCTGACATGGAGGGAGAGAATATGGTGAATGTCATTTGGCCCCCAGCTACCAGCACACAGAGCTGGTCAGAGATGAGAGTGACCATAAGCTGTTCTGTACACCCAGGATCTTAGATGAGGAGAGTGAGCCCAGATTTCAGACTGCAATGTAGGTACAACATGGGGGTCTCCCTGGCTTTCCCAAAAATGTCTCCCACTGTCTCACTCCCCCAAGAAAGTGAATCTCCAGTTCTCCACCACCAAATGCTCAAAACATGTAGTTCTGTTCTCACATGTTTGTGGAAATGCTAGACAAAACACTATCACAGTAAGTCACATGTTTCTTGAATTTTGCTTTTGTGATAACTGTTTGAACTACCTGCCCCATCATCAGTCAGCTCCAGTGTAAATCCAGACATTCTGCAAGACTTACGCACAATCGCATCTAATAGAAAGGTTTAAAGGGGTAACGGGGGGGGGCAGGGGTTAAGCTATTATATAGGGTTCTGTGTTACTTTTTATCTCAAAGACTTGGATTCCCTTGGTCAGGAGCTGTTGCCTCACATGTTTCATGATGTTTCACAGAGAGAAACATCATGAAATATGTTGTCCCACGGTGAGGAAATCTTTCATTGTCATTTCAAATTGTGATTTAACTCAGTTGTCATGTCAGCAGGTCTGTTGGGAACATCTAAGTGTGTCCTTCCTGATGATACTAGTTTGATTGTGTTTCCAAAATATTGTGTCATTAGAGTGGGAGAAATGTACAGGATACTGGCCAGCAGTATCCATCTCGGCTGCGGATGCTCGTCGAAACATGCTAAAAACATACACAGAGACAACCAGGTCCTGTGGGGGAATAGGAACAGAAGGGCCACTCCTCACGTGGGGAGCGCCTTGGCCACTCTCTCTCTCTGGTGGAGAGCACCCCATTCCCCCTCCAGAGAGGCTTTTTATTGGTTTCCTTTGAATAGGAATTCAGGTAAAAGCTCATTACTCATTGCTAGGAAGTAAGGATCAAACAATAGATAACAAGGAAGTCTGAGGACCTATTTTGAGTCAGAGCCAAACAGCTGTAAAACTTTAAAGAACAAACTTACTTCTTCCTTGGACCCTTATCATTCACCTGAGAGCATTCTAAACAAAGCAGGTTTCACAGGATTTTACATATTCTTTCTTAGGCCTGATCACCCGGGGAACCCGCCCTTCTCAGCACAGAGCTGCACCACCCTGTCATTGTTTCAGGCTTAGGTGGAGCAAGGGAACTAAGGCAACCAAGAGATAAGGAGATTTTCTCCCAAACATGAGGATTCAGGCTATATCACAGCCGAGGAGCAAGGGTCCATCACCCCCTTTTGCTGTGGCCCCCAAAGTCCCTTTTGGGGGACCTTCCATGTGATCATGCCTGTCTTACGTCGTTCCCCCCTTGGCGAATCTTACCCATCACTGGCTAACCGACCAAGCATTGGGGTTCAGTTATGAATGAAGCAGCAGAAGCAGCACTCCTGCCAGGGAGATAAGCTTTTGTCTCCTTGCTAGCTTACGGTCCAAGGCCACTCCCTCAGCCTTAGCCTTGGTGGGGGTTACAGCTTCGGATACCAGACAGGGCAGTTCCCAACAGAGAAGATATATAATTTATTTTTTTAAAAAATTCTGGATGTTACAAGTTTGAGATCAGGTTGTGGTCAGCATTGGATCTACCACCATGACTTCATTAACTTTAATTTCTGAAAAGCCATCAATCCCAAAACAGGAACCCTCAGGGTTAATGGGCTACTAGATTTCAAACTCTGAATTTGTGGAACAAAATTTAGTTTCAAGGTATGCTAGTTTTTGGCTGAAGAGTATCACAAAAGAATGGTGCTATTGTTTCAAGGATATGAATATGCACCATTTTCATACTTTTACACCAACAGGCAGATTCCAAACTGGAAAGGCTGTAGCAGTAACATTGCCACCTGCACTCTCTGGTCACGCCTGCTTCAGTGCACTCAGCCTGACTTGGACCTGGTGTCAGGTTGTTCATACTCTCAGTGCTCCTCATAGCCACTTGTTTCATTGATACTTTAATAGTTACTGTGATGCTCATGGGCCACATAATTATTTGTTAATTCCTGTCTTGTTTTCTCCAGTTCTTTCCCTGTAATGGACTATCTGGCTAAGTAAACTGTCCAAGTAATTGCCCCTTTGCTAATTCTAAAATGTTCATAGTGAGGGTATGAAAACTTGGTTTACTATAAAAGCAAGAACAATTAATGTCTTATTTGAAATTTCAAAAGTTATTATAATGTAAATTTTATTTGTACAGTGTCTCCAGATGAGAAAGGGATTGTTGGGCACTGCTTGGTGTGGTTCCTGAGATTGTAGCCCCACTAGAGAAAGCTCTGAAAGGGCTGGAAATTCTCCCTGGAGAACAAGGTCATAATGCAGGTGGTAGGCATGACTGGATTTTAACACTGAGTGTCCCATGGAAATCAGGCCTGTCATGTACATGTTTGTCCTCTGAAACCAGCTCTGCTCAGCGATCAGCCCTGTTAGTATAACCCAGATGATTGAGTTCAAGGTATAAGGAGGGAAACTCCCTACTTCATGATGCACGCCTTTACAGCCATCTGGCACCTGCATGTCTCACAGACCCCAACCTGTGACGATTTCTGTGTTTCTCCAATTGTTATCTATAGATAGTCGTAGTTTTTTTTTATTACTGTTGCCTGTTGGACATTAATTGATAAGCTATGCACTTGTGCTGTGCCCCCCTTGCACTTCCCAGCCCTACTAAAAGCCATGTAGGAGAAGGACTTGGGGCATTCTCCACTACAGGGAATCACCCCTCTTTTTGCCAGTGGAGCAACAAGATTTGAGGAGGCATGACTCCTCATTTCCATCTACAGAGGACCTCGGGGGACCTCACAGGCCAAAGTGCCCCCTCATCAGGTGCCTGAACAGGGACAGAGGCTACGAGGCATCGCCATGAGCACACATCTACTTAAGATGGGATTCGGCACCTTCATCCCACAGGTAAAGGAACAGTGGTACCAGGAGCTTTCTGGTTATCCTGCAGCTGTGTGTAAGATAAGGGAAAAGGGACTTCTTCCAAGGCCGCCTTTTTGTGGCCGTTTTGCATTCCCACTCGCCTTCTCTCCTCTGCATCCTCTTTAGTGAGTAGGATTCTTCCTCTCTCCCAAGCATGACACACCCAGGGGGCACGAGGGGAAAAGTCACTAGGGCACCTCCGGCTAGAAGACACTCATGAAAGGGTAAGGTGGAATGTGTACCAGGACAGAATATTAGGTTTCCCGCCAACCACATGCAAAAGTCCAAGCAAAAAGAGGAACACGGTAAGAACACTCACAAGTCCGTCCCTGTGGCACAACCCCCACCTAGGTTTAGGCTGGGGAAAAAAAGCAAAGAGTTTCCCCCTAATGAGTTTTAAAAGCAGCAACTGCTTACAGGGTGATTTCTGAGTGCCTCAGCTTCTTGCTGATTACAGAAGAGGCACTTCCTCCCTCTGGCTGGAATTCTTGGGCTTTCCTGCCTTATTGGGGCCCTGCACAGATGTCTAGGGTCATTCCCTGAGACGTGCAGGGGCTTCACAGGGAACTCCAATCATGGTAAATGAATTTTGGCTCCATCGGGGAAGTGCACATAAGGGTTCGTCATCCAGCACTCTGAGCCCTTTTGGCTGTTCTTAGACAATCTGGGGAGAAACTGAGGCACTTAAGAGAGGCAGGGATGACCAAGAGGTGATACCTGTGGGAGCAGTCCTCACAAGCAGCACACTGCGACCCAGCACATTTATTTCTCCCCCAGCCATTAGTCAGAAGAGGCTCACAGAACTATTAGGAGGAGCGAGTGCCAGGAAGTACAAAACGAAAGCAAAACTATCCCTCCCAGCCGCCAACAGGGGTTCCACAGTTTCTAAGGAACAGATGTATTTTCTGCTGCTTCAATGATCCTTCAGGCTGTGCAGTGTCAGGTTAGAAAACACAATTTCAATAATTCCTTTAAGAGAATAAAGAGCTATTGTCCATAGTTTCCAGATAAAGGCTTTCTAGATTTAGGAGTGTAGGGAAAACCAGGACAGAAATTGAAGTGGTACCAGGAGAACAGAACACCCCTAGGAGAGCCGAATTTATTGACCTGGAGCCTAGTCAGAGCTGCTCCTGTCCCTATTCATACTAGCAAGCCTCATGGTCAGGAAAACTTAGAGGAAAAGGAAGGGGCCAGTAGGGCACTGGCAGGCAGAGTTGCTAAATCTAATAACAAAAATCCTCTGCTGCTATAAATAGACAAAAAGGCCTATCCCAGAAACAGCAGGGGGCCTGCCTTTCCAAGGACAGAGGGAAAGTTGCCATTTTAAATTGCAAGCAGCTATTCAGCTGCAGTAAACAGAGGAGGGAGGGCCCCTCCCCACCATTCCATCAGCCTGGTTGTAGGATCACTCCCAGGAATAGCCACTCCCTCCCCAAGGAGCTAGTTGCTCTGGGCACCTCTGAAATCTACCTCTGCCCCCACCCACCCTCCTCCTCCTCCTCCATTAGACCCAGCCCCTGCCCCTGGGCAGACTACCAGTGCTGTGCAGCAATGTCTCCCAGAGGCTGTGAAAGCAGGAGATTGGGAAGCATTATCTGCCTTCCCCATTGTCAACCACCGGGGAAGGAACCCCGCACATGACCTTGGCTTTTGGAGATATACAGGGATTTAAACAACAGCATTAAAGACAACAGGCTTCAGTGGCCCTACACTGTAGGGCTCCTCTCAACCCTCACTGAAGGGTATGGGATGGCACCCTCTGATGGGTTTCCCTAGCTCACAGAGTCCTAATGCCCACCCAGTTTTCAGTGTGGCATTCAGAGTACATTGAGCACTGCCTCCACTAAGCAGCTGAAAACAATCAAAACAAAACGCCAGTCCAGCTAAATATACTTCTTGGAATGAATGAATTTGAAACTGCTGAAGAGCAGGCAGAAATGGACCCTCTAATAGCTCCCAGGCAGCTCTCCTGCCCTAAAGATGGTCCCTGGAGCTAAAGCCCTGGGGCAAGGCTCCTTTGTCAATATTTGTCAGGGGGCCACAGAGGCTTCTTTAGACTTTGTTGATAGACTACAAGAAGCAATTCAAAAACAAATTCAGACTCAGGGGTCAGCTCAAACCCTTTTATTACAATTGGCTGATGAAAGTGCAAATAACCACTGTAAGGCTGAACTCAATCCTCTCAAACTAACCACCACTAGTACTTACTAGTCAATTTAGCAAGGCTTGCCAAAACATGGACACCAAACAACATCCATCCACGTTGCTAGCAGCAGCCATAAAAGGAGAAATTAAATGCTTTAATTGTGGCAGACAGGAAACACCTGTAGGGAGTGCCAGAGCAGACAACAGGATAATCTAAAAAATCCTCCCAGTAAGGACTGCCCAGGGTGTGCCAAGGGTAAACCATTGGGCAAGTGAGTGTAGATCTCCATATGATAAACACCACAAGCCGCTCAACCCTCAGTTACAGGGGTGGAGGGGTGCACACTCTGGTGCCCTGAACCCCAACAGAAGTTATCCCTGCAGCAGCAATCAACTGCTCTGAGTTCAGGAACATACCTAGTCTCTGACCTACCCGCCTCTACCAGAGGGAGCTCAGGACTGGACTTGGTCACTACCCAAGAGCTCATCTTAAAAGAACAAGATAGAATCCTCACAGCTCCTACAGGGGTATGGGGACCATTGCCTGAGGGAACTGTTGGATTGGTTTTAGGAAGGTCTAGCATTACCACTAAAGGCATTTTCGTCCAGCCCAGGGAAATGGATTCTGATTATCAGGGAGAAATCAAAATTATGATCAGAGCCTTTGGATATCATGACATTTCTGCCCAAACTCATATAGCCCAGCTTCTTCTTCTTCCCTAAACAGTACCAAATACTCAAAATATAAAGAGGGGAAGGAGGCTTTGGTAGTAGTAATAATCAATCTTTTTTTTTTTTGGACCCAATCCATTAAATCAAATAAACCTCTTTTAGAAATCAAAATCAAAGACAGAATTTTCCATGGCCTAGTACATATGGGTGCAGATTGTAACATTTTCTTTGACCCTGCCAAGAAAATAAGCAGCCAATTAGCCATGAAAACGGGCAAATGAGCTTTATTTTGGAAGTTTGTGGTCCCGGGTGAGATTTCCTCTGTCCATACAGAGAAAGGGAAAGGGTGTGGATTTTTTGTGGCTTCACTTCTCATGGGAGCCAAGGATTGGTTCTTGGTGAACAAAGAAGCAACATATCATTGGTGGCTCCTGGTCTGACGTCAGCCATCTCTTCTGGGTCAGAGGTTAGTCGCCATATTACTTGTAGACCAAACGGCGGTCATATTCCTTGTAGTCCAAATGGCAGCCATGTTTGTATTCCAAAACGGTATAATTGTAATTAGGTGCCCAATTGTCCTACCCCACCCATCATGACAAGCAGCAACAACAAAAAGGCCGTCTCAGTTTGGTCTTATGACGTACTACAGGAAAACACAGCAGAATTTAAAAATAATAATAATCTAGTCTGTTGTGGTGACAACACCACAGGCCTTTTCTTTGCTCACCCAGCCTGATTTCGTCCTTCAGAGGGGCTCTTTTTCCAATTTTCACTTCTTCATATGAAAATGCAGTCGAGCAAAGGAGAAATGAAGATCTAGATGAGAAGTCATGTAGATGAGCAGAGAAGCCCTGAGGAGCACAGCAGGAGAGTGAGATTGCCCCAGGGCTGCCTCACATCAGGGCATCCTCACAGCCCTAAGGCTACGTAAAGAAGCAGCAGCACTGCTGAGCTGATACATAGTGTCGTTGATGGGACAGACCTTGTTCTTTTTTTTTATTTTATTTATTTATCTTCAGAGAGGGAAGGGAGGGAGAAAGACAGAGAGAGAGAAACATAAATGTGCAGTTGCTGGGGGTCATGGCCTGCAACCCAGGCATGTACCCTGACTGGGAATCGAACCTGTGACACTTTGGTTCCCAGCCCGTGCTCAATCCACTGAGCTACCCCACCAGGGCTGAGACCTTGTTCTTCTTGCTGACGCATGTAAAGAATTACAGATCAGCAAATCTAGTAGTATGTAATCAGGTTATTAGTGGCCTGTTCCGATGGAAGAGAACAGGACTGGGTAAAATAGGGGGTGAAAGGCAAAATTTCAGGGCAAAGCAGGGCAACAAAAGCAAGAGTGGCTGAAGACCAGGGTGGCAAGCCCCTGGGCAGCCTGAAGCTGAGTGTCCAGAAGCCCTGTTGCCCGAGAGCCAAGAGCACCCCAAGTCCAAGAGAGGGGCGGGGGAGAGAAGGGGGAGAGACAGACAGACAGACAGACAGACACCTTTGTTCAGAGGACTTATATAGTCAGTGGGATGGGAGGAAAAACACTTACAAATTGATTAACAGGTAAATGCAGTGCCAGTTTTCCCGGGGGAATGTGACTACCCACACTTAGGTATGTGTGGGGGTCTGTTAGCCCCAATTGTTACCTTGCTCCAGACCCCATTTTTTCACCTTGTTCTAAAACAAATATGTGACAGGAGGGAGTTCATTAAAATTGGGGCACTTTCCAAAGTTATTTATGGGCTCTTTCTATAAGCATCAGGAACTCTCTCGTAAAACAGATAGTGACCAGAGGTAGGCAACTAACTAAAGTTGTTTTATGGGCTCTTTCTGTGGGCACCGGGGACGCTCTCCCACATTCAGTCAGGCCTTGGGATGAAAACACAGTTTCAAGGCTTGCTTTCCCAGATAGTGGCAACGTTACATAGAATTTCAAAGACTTCCCTTCTTTCTTGCTAACATAGTGTCTCTTGTGATGTTGGAACACCTGGCAATATTATCAGACCAGGCTCAGGACTGCTGAGTTAGCATGTGAGACTTGTCTCTTTCCTTCTCCCTGCCTCGGTTTACTGTTTCTTCTACCTAATTAGTAAAAGGTGTTTCCTGGCAACCAGGGTGCTAAATTCTGCCCAGTAACAGTATTGCAGTCTCAGAGTTCTTCCTGTGCTGTCTCCTGCCTCAGCATGGTGCTTCATCACTCACCTGGAACAATACTGAGTTTCTTAACAACGCTTCTGTGCTCAAGGCCATTCTGTTTTAATTTCAGGTATTTGCACTAAAGTTTCCTCCTTCACCACACCCCAACCTCGGGACTTCTCTTGGCTTTGACTTGGAGCTAGTGACTATAAATTTATAGACAGGCACATGGACCCCACACACAAACCCAGAGACCCCAAAGCCACACCCAAAGAGACCCCAGATCCCAGATCCATAGCTAAATAGATTCAAACCCAGGCCACAGAACTCAGAGACAGGACCCACATCCGTAACCAAGACCCCACAGCCAGACTCCAGTGCTGGAGCTGGACAATGAACCCTAGTTGCCAGATGCCAGACAGAGAAGCTGAACCACACTAGTCAGGGCTTAAAATATTCTTAATCGCATTTCTATAAATGACCTTGGATCAAATACTTAAATATAAAAATCATTGTTTTGATAATAAATGGTTTTCATCTTTCAAACTAACAGT
>NW_025333676.1:0-2793 GCF_019186645.2 Phyllostomus hastatus
TGAGCTTGATAAAGAGCCATAAAATTATAGAGAAATTGTGTTTCCCCACTGACCAGGGCAGCTGTTGAAGAGAACTCCTGTCTTTAGGAACATTAAAGTATTTCCAGAAATTTCATTTCAACATGAATGTGGGCAATACCTGTCCAAAAAACAATGTGGATTTTATCCCCTCGATGAAGACAATCCTAGGAAATGGAGGGATGCTTTCCATATTACTTTGTGTGTTTTTTTCATATTTCTCCCATATGCTGGTGTGTTACATGTAAAATAAGGGTTGTTACATGGAGATGCTACTTTCCACATGTGAAGATTTCTTTTAAAATTCTCACCTGAGGATATATTTACTGATTCTAGAGAAAGGAGAAGAGGAGAGGAGAGGAGAGGAGAGGAGAGGAGAGAAGAGAAGAGGAGAGGAGAGGACATTCACCAGTTGCCTCTCGCCTGTACCTGGATGCCTCTCAGTACCCCACAACTGAGGTAGGTACCCTGCCTGAGTCCCTGACCCACAACCTTTGCTGTAGGGAGGACACTCCAGTGAACTGAGCCACAGGGCCAGGGTTGAAGTTTTGTTTTGTTTTTGGTTTTTGGGTTTGTTTGTTTTTTTTTAACACTTGACCCTCTGTGAAGTTTGTTGATTGAATGGATAAAGTGCTATTAAAATGCCTTAAAGCTAACATTTATAGATTTCTCAATAGAATTTTTAGTTTATCAGTGAAAAATAGAAGTGGGGACTTTGTTTTCTTTTTCTGCTATTTGGTTTTTTCTTTATCTTTTTCTTTGGCAGCAGTCTGGTATTTTTAATATTTTATATGCTATTTATGTTAAATTATATCTTTTTTAGTGGTTGTTGTAGCCATTATGAAATGCATTTCTAAAATGTTATAGTCTAGTTAGAACTGCTGTTGACCATTTCAAAGAATATGTAAGAATTCTACCTCAGTGTATTTCTGTATACCTCCTCAGATGTGTTGGGAAATTGATTTCATGTGTTTTTATTCTGTTATTACCCACAAGAAATATTATTTTTGTCATCATGAGCTAGTGAGCTCTTCCAGAAAATAAGAAATGGCATAGAAGCATACATTACCAATGTATCCCCAGAATGGCTGATTCTGTAAATTATTATTTTTCATGTAAATGTGCCATTCATATAAACTACAGAGAACATCTTTTAGCTTTCTTTGAGTGCAGGTTTTCTCTAGTGGATTTGTTCCCTGTTTATTTACATAAAATTATCTTTATTTCACCTGCTGTTTCTTTTACAAAATTATACAAACTCTTTATTTTAAAAAGACAGTAAAATGTGACCAATAAAAAAATCTGTTTGGCACCAATGAAACTCATCTTAAAAAGGAAACAATTCAATGCTCACAAATGATTTTTACTTTTAAAATGCTTGAATTGAAATCATTTCAGATATACATAATGTACCCAGGTACTACAACTGTTAACACTTCGCTGTATTGGGTTTAGCACCAGTGGTTCTGAATTGTTCTCATTGTTAGTGTGTTTTCATCCGCGGGAGAGCAGTGTGTGCGCATCTGAAGCCCAGGCTGTGGCTTCCTCTGACACAGATGCTGGGTCACAGCACAACCCCACTGCCCTTCGATGTAGAAAACCAGCACTGAAACCACACTACCTCTCTGTCTTCAGATTTTTGTTTGTTCAGATTTTCCCACTGGTTCAAAAAGCTCTTCTTCTTTTCTTGTCGAGTGTCCCCACCAAGAACATGGGTGGCATTCACTGGTTGTGCCTCTTTCTTCTGCTCCAGTCTCAGACTGTTCCCGGGTCATTGCTTTTCTTCCCACTGTTACAGAACAGCAAGGGGCCAAGGAGGGGGCGATATACTATTATCAAAAGGAACCCCCCAGGTTCGTTATGTCTGCCGCCTTATAGGAAAGACATCTCTCAATGCCAGAGATTCATGAAAAGGAAAGGAAATGTTTATTTAATGCTGTACAGACTTAAAGTAGTGACCTAATGTCTTCATCAAAATTACAAAGTCCCTTAAAACACCCACAAACACGCATAGTCCTTCCTTCCCCTTCTTTGCCCAGTCTGGGGTGCCATATCTCAGGAAAAGAAATAGAAGTCCACGGCTCAGGCAGCCCCCAGTTCTTCCCAGTAATCCGTGCTCAGCTGGTAGGCCTCCCTCAGTTCCCGGCACCATCAGCTGTGTCACCGGGATCTCTGCTAAAGCCGGGTGGTGGTTCCCCCTACTAAAGCTGCAGGGGGGCCCCCATTCTGGCAAAGCTGCATGGCTCTCCTTCACTGCCACAGCCGCGTGGTCCTCTCTGCACAATGGCTGAGGAAGTCCCCACTCTGGCAAAGCCACGTGGTTCTCCCCTGCACAGGCTGCTGCCTCCATTTAAACCCCCACACCAATCTTTGTCTGCAGCCCCATTTCCGACTCCTCCCACAATTGGCTACCCTTGCCAGCACTCTCATATCCTTCCAGCTTTACTGCGTTGCCATAGTGAGTCTAGGCAGGCATGGCCCTATGTCATGAGGCCAGTTATCTACAAGCTCCCACGCAGGCTCTGTAACTTGGGGGGCCTGCCCTTCAGTTAGGTCTTGGTGGGAAAGTTACTTCCATTCCTCTGGCTTAGAGCATGGCCACAGCTATTTAACATATCTATGTAACCAGTTTAACATATCTATGTAACCTATGTAACCAGTTATAGACATGTTAAATGACCACACCAGAGGTCAGCTGCAAAGCTGTTGCTATGCAATACAGCTCTCAATGGCCCTGCTCCATGTGTCCCTTCCCCCAAGCCACACCTGGGAAGT